>NC_137786.1:5003879-5018285 GCF_963383645.1 Muscardinus avellanarius
AGAATGACTCTGCTTCAGTTTCAGAACTTTCCAACAGCTCCAGTGGCCCCTAGTTCAGGCTGATGGCCAAGGACGACGGCAGCCGCTTCTGCCGGTGTCGGCAGGTTGTGCCTCTGGGAATGAGCTAGAACAAAAAAGGGGTGTGGATGAGGGGCCAGGGTAGTGTGCTTGGGTGGTGCACAGTTGAGGCTCTAAGTCCCACCGAGGAGGCACCTTCTGTCTGCAGAGAGAAGCCCTGTGCCCCGAGGCCCATTCTCCTCCCAGCCCAGACCCAGCTTTGCCCAGTGGACCACCTCAGACAGAGGCCCCCAGTGGCTTAACACGCTGAGTGAAAACAAGAGCAGAGCACGGTTCCCAGCCTGCAGCTGGCCCCAGGGTGGATCTGCATCTTGGCTTCCTGCAGCATTGTGGGGCCCTTGAAAACCAGGCATCATAGACTTATCTTCTGGGCAGGGCCCTTCCCCTGCTTCCCCACGGGCCATGGGGAGGTGGCCTCCAGTCTCCTCAGTTTGAGGCCAGAACCATCATGGGGTTGTCTGAGAGTCCACAGGCTCACCTTTCACAGGAGCTACAGACCAGGGTCACTTGGGACCCAAGGACATCTGAGGGAGCAGGTCAGCCCCACACAGGGCTGCAGGGAGCCCCGGACTGGGCGGCCAGCATAAATCTGGGGAGTGAACCAAGTCTCTTAGGGCACCTCGCTGCCCCTCCTGCCTCCTGAGCTGGGTCTTCTGCAGCCACAGAAGGACCATCACCCGTTTTCCTCCTCTCTTTGGGGAGCAGCTTCTGTGCCTGCCCAGAGGCTTCCTGGTTAACCCCGCTCTGAGTGAACACACATGGAGCCCACCCAGGGGTCTGAGGCCTCAACTCCAAGCTAGAGCCTTCAGGGTTAGATAGAGAATGCCCCTTCCCCCTGGAGAAAGACACCTTTCTTGGCCAGGGGAGCAGCGAGAGGAAGTCAGAACCTTGGCCAGCTCCCTGGCTCCACACCCCGTCTGCCACCTCCTCCCTTCACAGGATGCAGGCTCTGGGTCTTGGCAAGCCAGCTGTCTAGACACCAGGGCTCTGGCCAAGATGAGCCTTTTGGAAACTGTTTTTCCAAAGGAGGTTGTAGCTTTCTTGGCAGCAATGAGAAGGAACGGCTTTTCTGCAGCCAGCCCGCTAGTGCTCTCAAGAGCAAGGGACATTCAGAATTCACTGCCAAGGGCTTTCCTCCAGCGAAGGCCTCGGGAGCTGGGCTTCCCTGGGAACTGTGCCCAGCTCAGACTGTCCCTGATGGCAGCAAATGAAAGAGGTGAGACCCGGCTGGTCTACAGCTCCCTCCATGATGGGGCCGCGTGGACAGGTACACCAGTGCTCAGGAGCGACGGCTGCCTCTGGCCCTTCCTGCTAAAGCTCCCAGCAGTGAGGGCTCGAACCAGCTTCATACAGCACTAGGCCAGGAACCCAACAACCCCTGCTCCTCCACAGGCTGTGTGTGGAGCAGTCAGCTTCTCCCCTTCCTTAGCAGCAAGGGACACTGGGAATACCTGTGTTTTCACAGGATAATGGCTACAGGTGGAGTTTAGTATCTGTGGGTGAGAAAGGGGAGCAGACACTGGAGACACGCAGCAGGCCTCCCCCAATGCTGACAGGGCCCTCAGAGGCAGAGAGCTGGCCCAGGGACCCTTCGGATACGCCAGGCTCCCGCGAGCTGCAGCCAGGAAGGGCTAGCTACCCTCAGGCAATACAGGAAGGAGAGAGAGAGTGCTCAGAAGTCAGATAGAGGATGTTTGTCTCTGAGGATGGTGAAGGGGAAATCACAGCTCAGGGTATGGGAAGGAGCTGGGGGAAGAATCTCAGAGAAGATGGAGGAAGTGGCCAGCTGCCAACACCATGTCCAGAGGGGCTGTGGCACCCACTCCCCAGGGGAGGGCAAGAGGCTACTGGCTCTCATGGCAGGGTGGCTGCAGAGGGCCGGGGCTTGCCCACTCACCTCCACTTCACGGCTGAGGGCGGATTGAATCCATAGGGTCAGCCCTGAAGCTTCACGCCCTTCCCCGTGTCCTTTCTAATCCCAGCTGAGGAGTCCGCCTTCAACCCAGAGCCCTGTGTGTGGTCCTTCAAGCCCAGCCGTGAGCCCTGCCTGGACCTGGGGAACGGCAAATGCGCTGGACTCTTGGAGGCAATTTCAGTTCGGTATTCAAGCCTCCCAGATCAGACACACTCATACACATATCTAAAGTGCCACCCAGGCGCCCACGGAACTGAGGCTCTTTCTGCTCTGACATGATGCCTGTTCACGCTGAGCCCTAATCCTTCTCCACCCCAACAGCACGTTAGGAGAGGCAGGAGCCCTGAGCTCTTCTGGGCTGCAAGATTACTCCCCTCGGTTCTGGTCCCCCTGGCCCGCACCTGCTGTTCATCCATTTCCATGGGGGAAAGTCATACAGCCCGGGAGCAGTGTCTGTGGGGCTGGAATGAGGGACTGAGGGCCGCTTTGAGCCTGGCTCACTGCCCTAACAGACCACCTCCAGCCCTGACTGCTTTTTTCCTAGTGTGCACCTGTTCCCTTCTGTGTCCACGCTCTATCCCTCGGGCCCAGCATGACCCAGGCTGCCAGTTTTCTAGCCCGGCCTTGAGAAAGAAGAGACTCTGCCTGCTGCATCTCGGGCAGGCTCTGGCGCAGCTGTCATGCTATCAGGAATTGTGGACACACGCGGAGGCCACATGGAGGTGCCCATGGTCCCGGCACAGGCCCCAGCTGAAAGCCAGGATCCACCCCCAGGTGTGTGAGCCAGGGCGCCTTCAAGATGGCTCCTGCCCCAGCACCATCTGAGGGCAACCGTCCAAGAGACTCCACGCAGAACCACCCAGCTGAGCCCGTTAAGCTCCCCAAAGGAGCAGGGGAAAGAGAAGTGGAATTACAGGAATAAAAATATAATGACGTTATTATCTAAGACACTAAGGTGGAGGATGACTAGATATTCAAAAGTAACAAAAAATGGTAGAACAATAGGCATTGTTGAATCTGAGATAGTTCAGCACCCTTCCGTCTTCAAAGCAGCTTGCTCAATCCTTCTGTTTTAGTACAAATAGGCATATCTCTTCTTAGAAAAACTATACTATTCTTTTTATTTATTTGTCTATTTGTTTGTTTATTTGGGGTAATGGGGTAGAATCTGGAACATCCTACCTTCAGGCTATACCCCTACCCTTTTTTTCTTTTTTCTTTCTTTCTTTCTTTTTTTTTTTTTTTTATGTACCAGGGATGCATTTATATCTCTGGGCTAAACCCCAGCCCTATTTTTTAGTCTTTGATTTGATTTTATTTGATTTTTGTGGTACTGGGAGTGGAAGCCAGGAGCTTTTCTACCTCCAGGCTATACTCCCAGACCTATTTTATACCTTATTTGGAAACAGGGTCTCACTAAGTTGCTGAGAGCCTCACTAAGTAGCTGAGGCTGGCTTCGCACCTGTGCGATCCTCCTGTCTCAGCCTCCCAAGTGCTGGGATTGCAAGCATGCACCACCGCGCCCGGCCAGTCTTTTTATTTTTGAAACAGGGTCTCACTGAGTTTGAAGGGCCTCACTAAGTAGCTGAGGTTGTCCGTGGACCACAATCCTCTGATCTCCACCTGCCGAATGCTGGGATTACAAGTGTGGGCCACCACGCACAGCTCATCCCTACCCTTCCTGTGTTTTATTTTTAAACAGGATCTCATTAGGTTGCTAAGGGTCTTGCTAAGTTGTTGAGGCTAGTCTTGAACTATAATCCTCTGTCTCTGTCTCCCAAATTCTGGGCTTACCGGCATGAGCCACTGTGCCAAGTGTCTCTCTCCCTCTCCCTCTCCCTCTCCCTCCTCTCCCTCTCTCTCTCTCTCTCTCTCCCTCTCTCTCTCTCTCTCTCTCTCTCTCTCTCTCTCTCTCCCCTCTCTGTGTGTGTATGTGTCTCCTCTCTTCTCTCTCCTCTCTCTCTGTCTCTCCTCTCTCTTCTCTCCTCTCCTCTCTTTCTCTCTGTGTCTCTCCTCTCTCTTCTCTCTCCTCTCTCTTCTCTCCTCTCTCTCTGTGTCTCTCCTCTCTCTTTTCTCCTCTGTGTGTGTCTCTCTCTTCTCTCCTCTCTCTTCTCTCCTCTCTCTTCCCTCCTCTCTCTCTCTCTCTCTCTCTCTCTCTCTCTCTCTCTCTCTCTCTCTCTCTCTCCCCTCTGTGTGTATGTGTCTCCTCTCTCCTCTCTCTTCTCTCCTCTCCTCTCTCTTTTTCTCTGTGTCCCTCCTCTCTCTTCTCTCTTTCCTCTCTCTCCTCTCTATCTCTCTGTGTCTCTCCTCTTTCTTCTCTCCCCTCTCTCCTCTCCTCTCTCTCTCTCTCTCTGTCTCTCCTCTCTCCTCTCTCTTCTCTCCTCTCTCTTCCCTCCTCTCCTCCTCCTCCTCTCTCTAAATCTCTCTCTCTCTCTCTCTCTCTCTCTCTCTCTCTCTCTCTGTGTGTGTGTGTGTGTGTGTGTGTGTGTGTGTGTGTGTGTGCTGGAACAGAAAGAAGGTAGGTCATTTAGAGATCCTTTAAATTTTAAAATGCCCACTTTCAAAGCATGCCCTAAAGGTCTCTCATACCAAACACCTGAGTGAGTCTGTTCAGTTTGTTCATCGATGTAGCATTTTCTGCCAGGTTCTTTCTTGGTGCTCTGAGAAACTGTTTACTTGAAGACCCCATATTAGGGTATGAACAGGGAAGCTTTAATAGTTGATCATTAAATAACTTCAACACAGACTATAAGTCAGAGTGAAGCACGAGATAAATGCAGGAATAAAAATAAACTAGGTTAATAGCGTCACTGTGGAAAAGATCTGGTGGTGTCAAGTAAGTTGATGTTTGCACGACAAAGGCCGGGCATCTCAGAGCTACTTAGGCTCACAATGTGTAGGCCAGTACAGGGAACAGCCAGGGGCCCTTTCGCTGTATGGGAAGGAAATGTTACAGGGGCATCCTCAAAATGTCCAGTATTTTAGAGCATGGACCCTGGGCCTCGGCTACACTAAACCCTTGGAGATGCAAACCCTTCCTGTCCTCAAAAGACAAGAACAGTGTCAGGGAAGATTTTGGCAGCTGCACCATGGCTCAGACTGATCTCCATTCAGGAGTAGCACAGAATAAAAGTGGCACCACTTCAGACCAGGATAAAAACAGCGTTTTGAAACTATTGCATTATATTCCAAGACCTTTAAACTTTTCACAACACACCTGGGGAATCGGGAGGGGCTGTTGATTGATCTTGGGAGGTGGGTTTTGAGGCTGAGGCCAATCACAAGCGTTAAGAACGGCGCCTGGTCCGCTCCTGCGCTCCCGGGCTCGTGGCAGCCCAGCCAGGAGGTGCTATGTCTTCTCCTCTCCCTCTTCTTCTTTTACCTGGACCTCAGATGCATGTAACTGTGGCCAGCATAGTCCGATTCACTCTACAGGGTCCTTATGATCCACAGATTATTCTCTTGGCGTGTGTTTATTTGTCTGTATTTATCGTTAATACTCTTTAACCAAACAGGCAAACCGAGAATGACAGGTAGATAACGGACATCTCTGGGCTTCCCCCATCCATCACTCAAGCTCTTTCCCAAAAGCCACCACGATCTGGAATTTGGATCCATCATAATTTTACTTTAAAAAAAAAAAGTATATGACAGCCGGGCGTGGTGGCGCACGCTTGTAATCCCCATGCTTGGGAGGCTGAGACAGGAGGATCGCACGGGTTCGAAGCCAGCCTCAGCTACTTAGTGAGGCTCTCAGCAACTTAGTGAGACCCTGTTTCCAAATAAAATATAAAAAAGGTCTGGGAGTATAGACCAGAGGTAGAAAGCCTCTGGGTTCCACCCCCAGTACCACACACACAAAAAAAAGTATATGACAGACATATGTCGGTAAGCATATTTGTTTACTTTTATTTTTGCATACTGGGGATTGAACCCAGGGGCAGTGTACCCCCAAGCTGTGCCCCCAGCCCTTTTTCTTTTTCTCTTGAAACAGAATCTTGCTAAGTTGCTGAGGTCCCTCTTAAGTTGCTGAGGCTGGCCTTAAACTTGTGATCTTCCTGTCTCAGCCTCCCAAGTCCTGGGATTACAGGCATGTTCCCCTACCTCCGGTGTGGTTATGCATTTTAAACAATTTATATGCTAGCCAGACTATTTGGGCAAGAAAAAGGAATAAAAGGCACCCAAATCAGAAAAGTAGAAGTACGGTTATTTCTTTTTGCAAACGACAGATGATTGTATATGTAGAAAACTGCACACACACGCGCGTGCGTACACACACAAACAACGGCTAGAACTGACTTTCTTCTCTCGGGCGCCACTCCTCTGAGGTTCCACCACTTCCCACAGTGCCACAAACTCAGGACCAAGCCTTCAGCACGCAGGCCTTTGGGGACACTCAGGAGCACCATCACCCTTGGCTGAAAAAGAAGGCTTGGATTTCTTTCTTTTTCTTTCTTTCTTTCTTTCTTTCTTTCTTTCTTTTTTTTTTTTTTTTTGTGGTACTGGGGTTCCTGGAAGCCCTTCTACCTCCGGGCTACACTCCCAGACCTATTGTATTTTTGGAAACAGGGTCTCTTAAGCCAGCTCGGCTGGCTTCGAACCTGTGCGATCCTCCTGTCTCCGCCTCCCAAGCGCGGGGATTACAAGCGTGCGCCACCACGCCCGGCTTGGATTTCATTTTGAATGAGTAATTTTGTCAGATGCTTTTCTATACCTACAAGATGATTTCCTCTCTCATGGCAATGACAACTTTTAAATTTTCTCGCACTGAGTCTTGGCTCCCAGCGGTCCCTCAGGATCACCATCGACATGTTTTTACACTGCAGGGTGTCGTGTTTTGTTAGGATCCTTGTGTCTGTCTTTAAAATGAGATGAGCCTCCCACTTGGCTCTTCTGTACTGACCTTGTTTAGTGTAGGTTTCAAGGTCAGATCTGGTTCATAAAATGAGCAAGGGAGAGTTCCCTAAAATAAATTATTTTTTTTTCAGTACTGAGGATGGATCCCAGGGGCATTATACCTGCGAGCTACATCCGCAGCCTATTTTTTATTTTTTACTTTGAAACAGGGTCTCACTGAGTTGTAAAGGGCCTCACTAAGTAGCTGAGGCTGGCTTCGAACCTGTGCAATCCTCCTGTCTCAGCCTCCCAAGCACGGGGATCACAAGCATGTGCCACCACACGTGGCTTAAATAAATTAATTTTTCAAATTTCATCCTGTTGGTTATTTTAAATTAACCTGCTCGTCCCAGTAAGTAAAATGGGAAGAATTTCAAAACAGGGCAAGAGGAATATTCTACAGGACATCAGGATATGAAGAAGTACCTGTTTTATCCTAACTTTGTGCTCTGCAGCCAGCTGCAAATTCGGAGCTAGGGGAGCTCTTTAAGACATGCCAGCCGGGGTGGCGGCGCACACCTGTGGTCCTAGTACCTGGGAGGCTGAGACCCGTGGATTGCAAGGCAGTCTTCAGCAACTCAGTGAGGTCCTCCAATAACTTAGTGAGAAAAATAAAATAGGGCTGGATGTGTAGCTCAGAGAGAGAAGCTCTTGAGTTCAATCTCCAGTACCACAAAAGTTTCTTATGGAACTGGGAATAGCTCAGTGGTGGAACCTAGCATGCGGGAGGCCCTACGTTCAATCCTCAGTGCAGTGCCATTCAAAAGAAAAAAGAAAAAGGAAAAGTGTTTCTGAAAGGCTGAACCAAGCCAATTAAGTTTGAGTCTCAGAGTGGAGCCCAGCCATTGTAGTTATTAAAAGCCCCCTGAGCAAGTCTAATCTGCAGTCAGGATTAGCAACACTGGCTCCTAAGAATCCCAATTTTTCTTCCCGTGTACACTTCTAACATTGTCATCTTGTAATGAGCCAGCCCACCACTTTATCGGGTGAGTATTTGCCAACTCCTGGCACATTAGGGCTGGCGGAACAAATTGATGTGGTGTGTGTGTGTGTGTGTGTGTGTGTGTGTGTGTGTGTGTGTGTGTGCAGGTTCGCCGGGAAGGGAAAGACACCTTCTTAGCTCTAGTTAGAGAACTGGAGGCTTGGAGCCCCAAAGCCATGAGGTCGCAATGATGCTGGTCACAGCATGGACACAGACGCCCCGCGCCCAGGGGACACAGTCCGGCTCCTTTAAGTGATGAACTCTATTCAGCCGGAAGGAGCCCATGCCAAGCTGCTAATGACGGGGTGTTCCTGCAGAGTCCAAATCGAGGTGCTGGTTTGGCAATATTTAGATACAGGAGAAAAAGCTGAATGAAAAAACTACAGATAGCCATATTAATTGCCTTTTGTTGAAAATAGTTGGTCTGTGGTGTCATGGAGGATAAATAAGTTTTAGTGCTCAATAGCACAGCATGGTAGTTAATAATCATCCATTGCATATTTCAAAATTGCTAAAGAGAATTTTATACTTGTGTGTGTGTGTGTGTGTGTGTGTGTGTGTGTGTGTTTACTGAAGATGGAAACCAGAGGCATTCTACCTTCAAGCTATACCCCCAGCCCTACTTTATTTTTTTATCTGGAAATAGGGTTTTACAAAGTTGCTGAGAGCCTCCCTAAAATGCCAAGGCTGGCTTTGAACCTGCAATCCTCCTGTCTCAGCCTCCCAAGTACTGAGGTTACAAGCACGCACCATCGTGCATGGCTTTAAAGAGATTTTAAATGTTCTTAGCATGAAGAAATTATTAGTATGGGAGGTTATTGACATGCAAATTATCTGGATTAATCATTCTGCGATGTAAACACCTGGCCTAACATCGCATTATGCCCCATAAACATATACCACTATTACTCATAAAGTCCATGTAAGGTCAAATAAAAAATAAGGATTATTTTAATTTGATTTTATGTGCTTTTCTAGCCTCTTTGCAGCTGGAGGTGAAAAGAACAGCCTGTAACATGTGTCTGGGAAGGAGCTTTCTAGCAAAGACCCCACGGCATCAAGGACTTGCCACAGAGTTCCTTGAGAGGCTTGAGCCATCACAGGCGAAGATGCGCCACAGACCTGGGCATACTGACACCATGGAGGCTGAGGAGGAGGGCTGGGCTGGTGAGGCCGGAGCAAGGACCGCAGGCAGAGGGGCTCTGTTCTGGGCTAAAGTCTATCTTGGGCCCAAGGGGCTTCCAGAGGCCCCTCACCCCAGGTCCCACTGAAGCGCTCCCTCTGATGTGACTGATGCTTGTTTTGGTTTTCAGAAAGAGAGTGAGGCAGGGATGCAACCCTCCATCCCAGTGGGTGGAGGCTCAGCCCTAAACCAGCCTCCCCTGGTGGCCAGCTCCTGCCTCTGAGCAGGCTGGTGCAGGTCCAGGGGCATGGGGCGGGACATAGGGCCATGCCTGCCCCATGGATCTGACAAATCCCCTTCCCCACCCTCCACCTGCTCCCTGCCCCACAGAGGCTAGCAAGAGAGAGGGGGGAAGGGAGGGGAGAAAGGGGAGAGAAGAGAGAGAGAGAGAGAGAGAGAGAGAGAGAGAGAGAGAGAGAAGAGGAGAGGAGAGGAGAGGAGAGGAGAGGAGAGGAGAGGAGAGGAGAGGAGAGGAGAGGAGAGGAGAGGAGAGGAGAGTGTACTGGTATTGGGAAGAGAGTTTAAAAAGTATTAATGTGTCAATACTGGGAAAGATGTCCAATCTTAAAATATGTCTTCTTTACTAAGAAAGCCAGGGTTAAGCTAACATGTCCTTGCATTCCTAAGAACAATTTAACACATTTTGGGGGAGAAGACGAAAGGTAAAAACCTGTGTCTGGAGACAGAGATGCCTCCCTCTCAGGCCATAAATCTGGGCCTGTGTTTGGAGACAGAGATGTCTCCCCCTTTAGGCCATAAATTCGGCTGGAGAGATAACAGAAGCAGAGCCGGGGCTGGCGATAAGGTGTAACATGATCTCCAAAAATCAAAGGGACCTGCTGGACTTAGACAGGATAAAAAGTCAGTGAAACGGGAGTTCTTTGGCATTTTCGTTCGAATTGCCCCCCTGTGTCTGCTCTGGCACAGGGCTGTGACTATCTCTATATTTCTATCTTTTAATAAACTTCTTTAAATCTGCAGCAGCTGTCCAAGCGATGAATACTTATTCTTAGCTTAGGACAAGAATCCACGGTTTCTCTGTTTGTCTCTGTGTGTCTGGGGGTGGTGGGGGGATTATTTCACACCACACACCTTTCCCCCCCCCAACTTATCCCCTACAACATATTTGGCGCCCAACGTGGGGCTATCTACAGCTGCAGGTGACTCCAGCCGACGGTGGTTCTAAAGCCACTGCATCTTGAAGGTCAGTAACCTTCCCTAAAATGGGACCAGATCTCAGAGGATGACTGGATTGCCGGCGCCAATGAGCTCTCTGGGACCATGGAGACCCCCCTGCCACGGCCTAGCTACGGCAGAATCTCCAGGGGAAGGGAAAATTTCCCATTAAATAGTGTAGGGGACGATAGAGGACTGAGAACCTCCTCCCGGCCTACTACAAGGCTTAGTGGCGGCCAGTACGCGATCTGAGATCCGCACCCTACGGGGGTAAGATCTTTGCTGCCTATGCCTACGTAGGGGGTGCAGGGCCAGTGCTTGGTCCTTATTGAGGCTTCTCGGAAACCGCTATTGTCTGGTCAGGCCCAATGAGTGCCCATCTATTATGCCCACATCACGGATGGGACACTGTTAAAATCCCTATACAAAGTGAAATCTAAAATGCCCATGGCCCACCTTGAGAAAGATTTCCAAACAAGAGACTCGAGCTAGGGGATGGTAGTTTTTTTTTTCTGTAGTTTGAAACAGATTCTAGGGAGATAAGCTAGCGCGTTTGTTTTAAAGACGGCATCTAGGTAGCGTTGCCATTGGCAACTGGAGCCACGTGTAATAGTCTTAAATTTCAGAGCATGAAGGGTTAAGCTTTTTCAAGAGGTCAAAAAAAAAAAAAAAAAAAAAAAAGAAAAGTTTCAGTCAGGCAAGTCTGCTACCGCACTCAGCAGGAATTGTTTGACATTCAACAGACAGGGAAAGCTCAATTTGCATGGAAAAGCCCTCTGAGGAAGGAGGCGCCTCAAAGAAAGGCAACGCCCAGCCGCTGGCCGGCATGGGGATTTTAGGCCTTGCATGAGTGAAGTGAATACAGAAAAACACAGTAGGAAGACCATTTTTTTTGGTGAAAAATGGCAGTAGACACCCCATCGGGAAAAGGGGGGCACTGTGAAAGTGCGGGAAATGGAACAGGAGTAAGGGGGCTAAATCTCCATATCCATTTCGGTTGGTGGAAAGTACTGCCCCGTGCTTCTCCACGGACGGGACAGCTGGACGTCCACAGCTGTACCCATGGCTTTAGGATAGGAAGTCTCATCGGACAGAGAGCGGGCCAAGCAGCTCGATCGGACAGGGGAATATGGGCAAGGGGAAAGGGTGGCAAAGCCTCTTCCCATTTAAGACCCTCCCGGTGGGCAGCAAAGCGTGGGAAATGAGGCCACCCTCTAGGCCCCCACTTTCACACGGTGCAGGGTCAGAAGGACAACCTTCTGCGCACCATATGCTTCTCTGTCGTAAAATGAGATTCCAAGCATGTCCTAAACGCCGGGATTTTCGGTTTGAGTGCACAGCTCTGGGGGAGGAGGGGACGACCTCCGCTCAGACAGGACACTAAACCACACCCTTTTCCCTCTCAGATGGGTTCCCAGCACTCCAAGGTGGAATCTGGATCTCCACTCGCATGTGTTCTCCAAAATTGGGAGAAGTGTGACCCTAAGATGCTAAAGAAAAAAGCTCTCATTTTTTTTTGCACCCAAGTATGGCCGCAGTACGCGCTAGGGGACGAAGACACGTGGCCCCCACAGGGAAGTCTCAATTACAATATTTTAAGGCAATTGGACCTATTTTGTAGAAAGGAGGGTAAATGGACAGAGATAGCTTATCTTCAATTGTTTTTCTACTTACGGGAACACCCAGAGTTACTTAAAAGGTGCAAGGTTGAGGCTATTATGGCAGCTTTGGCTAAAACAGAATCTAAAGCACAAACGGGACCGAACAATCAGGAAGAGGGCCTTATAGGAGCCACAGGACTCCCTCTCATGCCCACGGGATCAAACCAGACAAAGGCCCCTCCACCTCAGGGTAGCAACTCTGATATGCGGGAGACCCAGGGGGTGCCCGAGGCTCAGGGGCAAGGAGGAATGTTTCCTCTTGTGACGGTAGGAGGGGGGAGAAATGGGTCGAAGCGAGTCCATCAGCCTTTCTCGCTAGCAGAATTGAAAGAAATTAAAAAGGACTTGGGAAATTATACTACTGACCCTGACCATTACATAAAGGCATTCAAGTTACTCAGTTCATTGTATGATCTTACTTGGAGAGATGTTAAATTACTTCTTGAACAAACTCTGACATCTATAGAAAGGGATAGGGTGTATAAAGAGGCTAAAGCAGTAGAGGATAATTATTTTGCAGCCTCCACGAATGGGGAATCATAAAACAGACAAAATATGCCCACAGGGGAACAAGCAGTGCCACTTGTAGACCCCAGCTCCTTGCTAGAAAGGAACAACTCGCAAAAGGCAAAAGTTTTTGAGCCTAACCAAGGTAAAGCCAGTGCATTGCAGGTGCAGCTTTAGCAGCCTGGGATCCGCAGGGTCTTAGTGCTGCCAGATTAGTTTCCAATTGGTTTTGCCTGCGGACCGCAGACCACCTGGAGAGGAAAGTTCACAGTTCGATCTTTCCACATGCAGTTCTTCCAGGAGGATTAAATATAAGGCTATAACACCTACTCAAAAAAAAAAAAATAGATGCTAACGTTATTAGTTAATTCTTTACCCAGTAGAAGGGAAGGCCATCCTCAGACAGACTAATACTTCAGGCCGCCAATTTGGTTTGACAGAGACTTGAAAAGGGAAAGATAGATGGACAAAAGCCATTTAAGGATTCTGGCTGATCGCAAAAGCCTAGGCTCAAGTCTGTTTAAGGTGAAAGAGCAAGAGCAACTCTGGAGGAAATGCTCTCAACCAGGAGGCCATAAAGGTCCTCTGAGGCCTGGCTCACAGTGCAAAGGGGGACCATTAAATGGCTGAGCGCCCCCAGTTCCGGAGGGAATTGGGGTCCTCAGACCTACGTTCCCAGTGAGTCCTCCCACTTACAACCACCTGAGTTAACTAAAAGAGCCCTAGGCGATCACGCAGTGAAATCCCGGAGGCCAGATCTGAGGCAGTGTCCTTCTTTCCCGGCCCCAGGACCAAAAGCTTAGCCAGGGTACGGAGTCTTTACAGACCAGCCCTGAGCCATCTGTTTACCCAGCCTGCAGAGGTGTTTAGAATGACCTTCCATTCTCCGTTCTTAGCCACACCAGAAAATTCAGCTCCTCTAATAACAAAGTTTTTTTTTTTTCTTTTGCTGGTTGCACTAAAGTTATTGCTCAAAGATATTTTTATCTCAATTAGTCTTAGCTAAAATGGTTACTTCAGAAAAGTTGTCCAATTAGACTCTTGTGAGAGGTGATTAAATAAAGTTATTTTCTTTGAAAAAATCAATGTTTTAAGACACAAGGGATGCTTTTATGATGTCGTAAATTTCTGTGGTAATTTACAATAATTTTAAGATATGTGGTCAAATAAAATATACAGTGTCTTTAATATTGCTCCTTTTGCAAAATTAAGGTTTTAAGGTGCTAGTGATATTTATCTACTGTCTTATTTTTCCATGTAATCTATACTTCAATTGAGTTAAAAAAATGCTAAATGCAATAAAAGGCTCTTAACTTCATGAGGTTTAAAGTAACACTTAAGTCTTTTAAATGGGTTTCTTTTAACTGTTGATATATGAACAACATTATTAAGTAATATGCTTTTTTGGGGGTTTGCTTAAATGTAACAACAAAAGACAGAGTTAAAAAGTCTATATATTTCTTTATATGTTAGTAAATACAGAGAAAGAAGGTTTTGTGAAACTAAGAAAGCATGTTGTGAGGCTTGTCCTAAGGTTGTCCCTAAGGGAAACAAAGGACCAGATAAAAGGTTAGAGGGTTAAAGCAAGGTATAAAGCATGGATGAAATTTGTTTGGTTGTAAGTTTTATCAAAAAAAAAAAAAAAAGGATAAAACAAGAAGGTTAAAGCACATTGCAAGAGGTGTGTGATAAGTTGCAAAACAGTGTTTGTGATATGTTTGGGCATGTGATGAAGATGGAGTATTAAAAGGAAATACTAAAGTTCACCAACAGGGATGTACTGTTGATAAAAAGGCTAGAGGATTACTTTATGCCATAAAATTGGGAGACCCCAAAGTCTATAATAATTCTTTAAAACCTACATTTAAGAGTGTTTACTATAAAAAGTTATGGAAAACTATCAGTCACATTGTGCTGAGATGTAAAATTGGTCTTAGAGATAACCCTAAAAATAGCTTGTTAAGCCTACCAAACACAAAAGCAATTGAGGAGCGCATATCCAGGTAAA